>NC_057814.1:507586575-507594592 GCF_018294505.1 Triticum aestivum
CCGGTCGGGCGCGGCGCGTTTTTTTTAAAACATTCCGCCAAAAATTCAATGAAAAATAAATAAAAATCCAAAAAAGATAAAACAAATTTTCCCCATCTAGTTAAAATAATTAGAACAGGGTGAACATTTTTTTTACACAAAAATGCAGTTTTGAAAACATGCAATTTTTTAATGCAATTAAAATTAAATCCGAATAAAATCCAATATATGATTTTAATATTTTTCCTCCAATATTTCAATTGTTTTGGAGAAGTCATATTTTCTCCTCTCATTTATTTTTAAAATGAAATATTTTTCCGGAGAGAAAATAATTAAAACCAAAATCCTCGTTTTATTATTTGATAAAATCAAATATGAAAAATCGAGAAAATCCCCAACTCTCTCCGAGGGTCCTTGAGTTGCTTAGGATTTATCGAGGATTTGTTGTAATGCAACAAAATATGTTATGCAAAGATGATCTATGTATAACATTCCAAATTGAATATTTGGGATGTTACAAACCTACCCCCCTTAAGATGAATCTCGCCCTCGAGACGGGTTGGCTAGAAAACAAGTGGGAGTGGTCCTTCCGTAGATCTTCCTCTCGCTCCCAGGTGGCTTCATCTTCCGTGTGGTGACTCCACTGGACTTTGCAAAACTTGATAACCTTACTGCGGGTGACTCGGCTGGCATACTCGAGAATCTTAACTGGTTTCTCCTCATAGGTCAAATCACTTTCCAGCTGAATCGCTTCCAGCGGCACAGTATCTCTCAGTGGTATCTCAGCCATCTCTGTGTGGCACTTCTTCAACTGGGAAACGTGAAATACATCATGAACTCCTGACAATCCTTCGGGCAATTCCAGCTTGTAGGCAACTTCTCCCATACGTTCCAAAACTCTGTATGGTCTGATAAAACGGGGCGCTAGCTTTCCCTTAACTCCAAAGCGCTTCACTCCTCGAAGTGGTGATACTCAAAGATAAACTCTGTCTCCGACTTCGTGAATTGTCTCCTTTCGTTTAGAATCAGCATAACTCTTCTGCCTGGACTGGGCTACCTTGAGCCTATAGCGAATCAGCCTCACTTTCTGTTCAGACTCCTTAATCAAATCTGGTCCAAACAACTGACGGTCTCCAACCTCGTCCCATAACAACGGTGTTCTACACCTTCTTCCGTACAAAGCTTCGAAAGGGGCCATCTTCAAACTGGTTTGATAACCGTTGTTGTAAGAAAACTCTGCATATGGAAAATTGTCGTCCCAACTAGATCCATAATCTAGTGCACAAGCTCTCGACATGTCCTCCAAAATCTGATTGACTCTCTCGGTCTGTCCATCGGTCTGTGGGTGAAAGGCTGTACTAAATTCTAGCCTGGTTCCCAATGTTTCATGTAACTGCTTCCAAAACTTCGAGGTAAACTGGGTTCCTCTGTCTGATACAATGGTCCTCGGAACTCCATGCAAATATACTATCCTGGTCATGTATATCTTCGCCAACTTAGCACTGGTGTAAGTGGTCTTCACTGGAATGAAATGAGCCACTTTCGTCAAATGGTCGACTACAACCCATATTGAGTCATAGCCTGAACGAGTCCTTGGCAATCCGGTGATAAAATCCATGCCTATTTTATCCCACTTCCATTCGGGTATTGGCAATGGTTGTAGCAATCCTGCTGGCTTCTGATGCTCTGCCTTCACTCGTTGACATACATCACAAACTGCTACATACTCCGCAATATCCTTCTTCATTCCGGTCCACCAGAAAGTATTTTTCAGATCCAAATACATCTTGGTATTCCCTGGGTGAATCGAATACGGTGAGTCATGGGCCTCTTGCAAAATCAACTTCCTGATCTCCGGATCATTGGGCACATAAACGCGGTCCTCAAACCATAAGGTATCGTGCTCATCCTCACGAAATCCTTTGGCTTTTCCTTTGCTCATCTTCTCCTTTATCTCGTCAATCTCCTTGTCTGTCTTCTGGGCTTCTCTGATCCTTTCCATCAAGGTAGACTGAATCTCCAGTGTCGCTAGATAGCCTCTTGGGACTATCTCCAAACATAGCTCGCGAAGGTCCTCTGCTAACTCCTGAGGTAACTCTCCTGTCATGAGGGTATTGACATGACTCTTGCGGCTCAACGCGTCTGCTACTACGTTAGCCTTTCCTGGGTGATAATGCAATCTCATATCATAATCCTTAATGAGCTCCAACCATCTCCTCTGTCTGAGATTTAACTCTTTCCGCGTGAAAATATACTTCAAACTCTTGTGATCCGTGTACACCTCACAATGGTTTCCGATGAGAAAATGTCTCCACGTCTTCAACGCATGCACCACGGCTGCTAACTCCAAGTCATGCGTAGCATAATTCTTCTCATGGGGTTTAAGTTGTCGTGAAGCATATGACACAACTCTTCCTTCCTGCATAAGCACTGCTCCAAGTCCTCGACGAGAAGCGTCGCAATAAACTTCATAATCCTTGCGTTGATCTGGCAGAATCAACACTGGTGAGGTAACCAATCGTTTCTTCAACTCTTGGAAACTAGCTTCACATTCCTCAGTCCAATTGAATTTGGTGTCCTTCTTCAATAGCTCAGTCATGGGCTTAGCAATCTTCGAGAAATTCTCGATGAACCTCCGGTAGTATCCTGCAAGTCCAAGAAAACTCCGGATCTCTCCAACTGACGTGGGTGATTCCCATCTTGTCACTATGTCAACTTTGGCAGGGTCTACTGCTACTCCTTCTCCAGAAATAACATGTCCGAGGAATCCAACTTCCTTCAGCCAAAATTCACATTTGCTGAACTTGGCATATAACTGATGTTCTCTGAGCTTCTCAAGTACCAATCGCAAATGCTCCTCATGCTCTTCCTCATTCTTGGAAAAGACTAAAATATCGTCAATGAACACCACGACGAACTTATCCAAAAACTCCATAAACACTTTGTTCATCAGGTTCATGAAATGGGCAGGTGCGTTAGTCAGTCCGAATGACATAACGGTATACTCATACAGCCCATACCTGGTGGTAAAAGCCGTCTTAGGTATATCCTCCTCTCGAATCTTTAACTGATGGTATCCTGATCGTAGATCGATCTTGGAAAATACTTTAGCTCCTTGTAGGCGGTCAAACAGATTATTGATCATGGGCAGTGGGTACTTGTTTTTGATGGTCACTTCATTCAATCCACGGTAATCAACAACCATCCTCAATGATCCATCTTTCTTCTCCACTAGGAGTACTGGTGATCCCCAAGGTGACGAACTTGGGCGAATATAGCCTTTATCCAGTAACTCCTTGATCTGCTTCTTAATTTCCTCCAAATATTTTGCGGGCATCCTGTACGGTCTCTTAGATATTGGCCCTGTGCCTGGCAAAAGTTCAATCAAAAACTCAATGTCTCTATCTGGTGGCATGCCTGGCAACTCCTCTGGAAATACATCCGGGTAATCCTTCACCACTGGTACTTCCTCCTGTACAACTCCTGATAAGGAATTCACTTGAGTCCTCTTCGGCATATGCCGGGATACATACTTGATCCTTTTTCCTTCTGGGGTGGTAAGCAGAATCGACTTACTGGCGCAATCGATGTTTCCTCCATACATCGATAGCCAATCCATTCCCAAAATCACATCCAAACCTTGCGACTCCAAAAGTATTAGGTCTGAGGGGAAAACATGCCTACCAATGGCCAATGGCATCTGAAAACATCCTTGGCTTGCCATATACTCTGCTCCTGGCGAGGTTACTAACATAGGTGTTCTGAGAACTTTGGTGGGCAACTTAAACTTATCCACAAATCCCCTTGATATGTATGAATGCGATGCACCAGTATCAAAAAGAACGATTGCAGTAAATGACTTAACCAAAAACTTACCTATTACTGCATCAGACTGTGCTTCAACCTCCTCCACGCTCACGTGGTTCACATGTCCTTTGTTGAACGGGTTCGGCTTCTTCCCAGAGCTTCCATTGCCATTTCCATTCTGGGCTTCCGGACATTCATTGGCATAATGTCCAGTCTTCTGGCACTTAAAGCAAGTGACTTGGCTCAGGTCCCTCTTGGCTGGGGTAGATGGGTTGGTGCGGTTCTGTCCGTTGCTTCCTCCATTCCCATTACCATTCTTAGAGCCATTATGGTTGTGCGAACTACCTCCTCCATGGGTATGCTGAAACTGTCCTCCCGGTTTTGGGACAAATCGTGGCTTCTGCTGAGCTCCAGAGTTATACTTCCCTTGTCCATACTTCCTCTTACGATTTTCAATCTGCTGCTGCTTCCCTTCAATCATGAGAGCTCTATCTACCAACTCCTGGTAGTTGTTGAAAGTTGCTACCATCAACTCCATACTCAGTTCATCATTCAGTCCTTCCAAAAATTTCTCCTGCTTGGTTGCATCTGTAGCAACGTCATCTGGTGCATAACGTGCTAACTTACTGAAATCCTCCACATACTGGCCTACGGTGCGTCCTCCTTGGCGTAGGTTGCGAAACTCACGCTTCTTCATAGCCATAGCTCCTGCTGAAACATGAGCTGTACGGAAAGCTTGCTAAAACTGGTCCCATGTGACAGTGTCAATAGGGTGTGTGGCGGTGTAATTCTCCCACCATGATGCTGCGGGTCCATCAAGCTCATGTGCGGCAAAACACACTCTTTCCGCATCTGTGCATCCTGCAGTGGTCAACTCCCTTCCAACTTTGCGGAGCCAATCATCTGCAACAATCGGCTCGGTGCTACTGGAAAACACCGGCGGGTTTAGCCTCAAGAAACGGGCTAAGTGATCAACAGGTGGTGGTGGCGGTGGGTTGTTGTTGTTGTTGCCTTGGTTCTGCACTAACACTTGCATCAGGGCATTCTGTTGCTGGAACAACTGGGTGATCTCCGGTGGGAAGACAAATCCGGTGTCGTGTCTCGGAGGCATCTGATGGGTTAGAAAAGATGAGAGTTAAGAATAGAATGAGGTCTAGAGAGAAAACACTACCCATATGCTCATGAGACAAATACAATCAATATCACTCAATCAATTCAAACAAGGCATACAATCGATCTAGCTAGCGTTACAAAGTGCTTGAACTATACTATTAAATGGGGGAAAACTACTACTGATATGGTGGTCTACTAGAAACTCTAATCAGTTGAAGACTCCATGATGTCTGCTCCAGCTTCATCAACAAAGTCATCTTCACTTGGTTCCGAGTCGGTGTCGTCGATGATGATGTAGTTATCCGGGCAAGTGCATTCGTCATCTTTTGCTTTAGGCACTGGATTTCCCATGAATACTCCAATCTTCTTCTCCAGGTCGTCATTCTTCCCTACTAGTGCGACGATTTCCTCCAAATAATCCTCGCGTGTAGCCTTGAGTTCTTCCTCCAGCTCCTTGATCTTCGTCAATGCCTTCTTCAGTTCTTCCTTGTCTGAGCACATCTGGTTCTCCTGGCGACGAATGTGTTGGTTTTGCTCCTGGATGAAAGCTGCAATTGATCCATCCTTCTTGGTTCTGATCATCTTCCATTGCTCGTCTCGGCGTCCACAAATCTGATATATAGTATCCTTAAGCTCCCTGTGGTAGACTTCTCCAATGCGTCCCATAGCGATGTGAGCGGCCATGCTCTTCCCTAAACTCCAGGTTGGTGCTTCGAAAACCAATCTTACGGGTTCAGTAACTGGCACAAACGTCCTTTCTGGGATGTGAACTTGAATCTTCCAGCTCTCCTCTTCGGGTAATGTGGCGTTGTAGGTTCCGGTGATGCTTGGTCTTCCTATGTTCAAGTACTTAGTGACTTCCTTCAAGTGTCGTCCAAAAGGCGTGTCTTCATCTGGTTGCATGAACTTGCTCCTTGTATCCGCCATTCCTAAAAGAGTAGAAAGTGGAGAGGGGTCAGAAATGAGAAGAGGGAAGCTTTCTAGGGCTTAAGCTTAGTGGTCGTGTCCTACAGTCAGCGTGTGCTCTGATACCACCTTTTGTAGCGACCAGACCTCAAATGGTCTGTGCTGCTGTGCACCAGTGTCATCCCTGGATCAGTAATGCTGACACGCACAGTACAAATGGAGGATTTATAACAGAGTAGCAATCACACACTTATTACATCGAATATCTCCAAAGAGAATAAGTATGATAAATATGGCTTAATGCCATCTAATACGATAACAGCGGAAGACTTGGAAGATAAGTGAGTCCATCAACTCCAGCGGCATCACTGAGTATAAGACCACGACCTAAAGCACCTTACTCGTCGTCTGAAAAGTCTGCAACATGAAACGTTGCAGCCCGAAAAACGGGTCAGCACATGGAATATGCTGGCAAAATAACACATAGAGAATGAAGAACATGATAATGCTATACTACATGCATATATGGCTGGTGGAAAGCTCTATGGTTAAAGTTTTTGCGAAAAGCCAATTTTTCCCTACTACAAAGGAATAAATTTTATTTAACTATCATGGTGGTTGTTGAACATTGAGATGGTTCACAGCATCTCAATCCCAATTAAGTGTCATCATTAACCCAACAAAATTAATTAAAAGTAACATGGTGATGAGATTCACATGATAATCCAAGTACTAGATACTCAAGTTGTCCATAACCGGGGACACGGCTAACCATGATTAGTTTGTACACTCTGCAGAGGTTTGCGCACTTTTCCCCACAAGACTCGATCTCCTCCGTTGGATTACTCGCACTACATGGTGTTTGAGTAACGGATGACCGAGACACAGTCTTTCAGAAGTGTTTGCACCTTACGTATGGGTAGACAGTTACACCTACTTTCCCCTACATCTGCTAGTCTACCACTGTAAGAGTTCACACTACTTAGTCAACTATGCTAGAGCCCATAATAGCTTGTGGCTGCACACGGAAGTTTCTAGCATGAATAATCTTATGATCCCTTTGAGCCTGGGTGGCGGTCCAAAAGAAAAAAACAGGCAATCCTGGAATACCCAGGTACCTCAATCCACCCAGATGTGAGTTTTAGTTGCCACCTTAAGTAAACCATTATTAACAATCTCACATCTATCATGAATATCACTCAAACCCAATCCACGTCTACGAGCATAGCATGGCAATATAATAGCAACGTAGAAGTAACTCCCAAGGGTTTGATAGATAAAACAGGTAATAGGTACTACCTCAACTACTTCCCAATACCCACAATTTAATTAGATCCTAATCATGCAATGTTTGAGGATTGATCTAATGCAATAAAAACTGGGTATGGAAAAGGTATGATCAAAGTGTTACTTGCCTTGCTGATGATCCGCGAAACCTAGCGATTCGAAATAACAAGCGGCGCACTCCGGGTACTCTTTCGCAAACAAACAAGCAAACAATAAGTACTCATCTAATGCACAGGTAAAACTCGAATGAAAGATCCAACCAGAAAGTTCAACTTAAGAACTCCGGTTTGCAAAAAGAATCAACTCGAACGAAGCAACGAAAGTCAAACGGCGAAAGAAACAAGCTTCGTTTACTAATCTGGATCTAGGTCAAATTTTACAGTAGCAAAAACTTGTTTGAGTAGGTTAAACGGAAAGAGAATTTCGAGACGAAACCCTAGGCGCTTGAATCGCCTGATTCCGATAAACGAGCGAAAAGTTAAGCGAAAACGAAGATCCGATCAGAAATCGAGATCTGAAATAATCGTGAAAAATCCAACGAAAAAGAAAAACTGACGAACGGTTAAAGAATGGTCGTTCGTTAACAGAGAAAATCCGACGAACGCTTTCGTTAAAATGAACGGGTCGGTGAACGTTCTCTAAATAATAAAACCGAAGAAATAAACCGATCTAGGGTTTAAAAAAAACGAACGTTTTTTTTCAGAAAACCGGCAAACGGCATCGGATCGGTACCTCGTCGGAACGGAACTCCGGCGGGGTCGGCGGGCTCTGGCGGGGCTCGTCGAGGGGCGGCGGGGTGCGGCGGGGCTCGGGCGGCGAGGGGCGGCTCCGGCGGCGGCGAACGGCGAGCGGGGCGGCGGCTCGAGGCGGCGGCGCTGCGGGCTTCCGGCGGCGGCGGCTTGGGCGGGGCTCGGGGTTCGGGTAC
>NC_057814.1:507594923-507625172 GCF_018294505.1 Triticum aestivum
GGCGGCTTATAAGAGGGGGGGGTGCCTGCTTGGAGGAGGGGGCAAGGCGGCGGGGCTCCGGCAGAGTTCGAGCTGGACACGGCGGCGGCGAGCGGCGTACGCGCGGAGGAGACGCGGCGGGATGGGCCGGCCGCTCGGCCCGGTCGGGCGCGCGTTTTTTTAAAACATTCCGCCGAAAAATTCATAGAAAAATAAATAAAAATCTAAAAAAGGTAAAACAAATTTTCCCCGTCTAGTTAAAATAATTAGAATAGGGTGAACATTTGTTTTAAACAAAAATGAAGTTTTGAAAACATGCAATTTTTTTAATGCAATTAAAATTGCAAATAAAATCCGAATAAAATCCAATATATGATTTTAATATTTTTCCTCCAATATTTCAATTGTTTTGGAGAAGTCATATTTTCTCCTCTCATTTATTTTTAAAATGAAATATTTTTCCGGAGAGAAAATAATTAAAACCAAAATCCTCGTTTTATTATTTGATAAAATCAAATATGAAAAATCGAGAAAATCCCCAACTCTCTCCGAGGGTCCTTGAGTTGCTTAGGATTTATCGAGGATTTGTCGTAATGCAACAAAATATGTTATGCAAAGATGATCTATGTATAACATTCCAAATTGAAAATTTGGGATGTTACAAAAGTATGCCATGCTGTGTACCAGATCTATTGTATACTCTACACTGAGTTTGGCAATGGAGTACAATAGTGATCTAGGAGTAGGTCACTGGACATCGGTCAAAATTATCCTTAGTGGAATAGGGATATGTTTCTCGATTATGGAGGAGACAAAAGGTTCGTCGTAAAGGGTTACGTCGATGCACGTTTTGACACTAATCCAGATGACTTTAAGTCTCAATCTGGATACATATTGAAAGTGGGAGCAATTAGCTAGAGTAGCTCCGTGCAGAGCATTGTTGACATAGAAATTTGCAAAATACATACGGATCTGAATATGGCAGACCCGTTGACTAAACTTCTCTCACAAGCAAAACATGATCACACCTTCGTACTCTTTGGGTGTTAATCACATGGCAATGTGAACTAGATTACTGACTCTAGTAAACCTTTTGAGTGTTGGCCACATGGCGATGTGAACTATGGATATTAATCACATGGTGATGTGAACTATTGGTGTTAAATCACATGGCGATGAGAACTAGATTATTGACTCTAGTGCAAGTGGGAGACTGAAGGAAATATGCCCTAGAGGCAATAATAAAGTTGTTATTTATATTTCCTTATATCATGATAAATGTTTATTATTCATGCTAGAATTGTATTAACTGGAAACTTAGTACATGTGTGAATACATAGACAAACTAAGTGTCACTAGTATGCCTCTACTTGACTAGCTCGTTGAATCGAAGATGGTTAAGTTTCCTAGCCATAGACATGAGTTGTCATTTGATTAACGGAATCACATCATTAGAGAATGATGTGATTGACTTGACCCATTCCATTAGCTTAGCATACGATCGTTTAGTATATTGCTATTGCTTTCTTCATGACTTATACATGTTCCTATGACTATAAGATTATGCAACTCCCGAATACCGGAGGAACACTTTGTGTGCTACCAAACGTCACAACATAACTGGGTGATTATAAAGGTGCTCTACAGGTGTCTCCGATGGTACTTGTTGAGTTGGCATAGATCAAGATTAGGATTTTTCACTCCGATTGTCGGAGAGGTATCTCCGGGCCCTCTTGGTAATGCACATCACTATAAGCCTTGGAAGCAATGTAACTAATGAGTTAGTTACGGGATGGTGCATTACGGAACGAGCAAAGAGACTTGCTAGTAATGAGATTTTACTAGGTATTGAGATATCGACGATCGAATCTCAGGCAAGTAACATATCGATGACAAAGGGAACAACGTATGTTGTTATGCGGTTTGACCAATAAAGATCTTCGTAGAATATGTGGGAGCCAATATGAGCATCCAGGTTCCTCGATTGGTCATTGACCGGAAACGTGTCTCGGTCATGTCTACATAGTTCTCGAACCCGTAGGGTCCGCACACTTAACGTTCGGTGACGATTGGTATTATGAGTTTATGTGTTTTGATGTACCGAAGGTAGTTCGGAGTCCCGGATGAGATCAGGGACATGACGAGGAGTCTCGAATGGTCAAGACGTAAAGATCAATATATTGGACGACTATAATCGGACATCGGAAAGGTTCCGAGTGATTCGGGTATTTTTCGGAGTACCGGGGAGTTACGGGAATACGGGGGAAGAAGTATTGGGCCTCATGGGCAAAGTGGTGGAAGAGAGGAGGCAGGACAAGGCAGGGCGCGTGCCCCCCTAGCCCAAACCAAATTGGACTAGGGGGCCGGGCCCCCTTTCCTCATTTCCTCCCTCTCCTTCCTTCCTTCTCCCTCCCTTCCTCTTGGTAGACTCCTACTAGGACTTGGAGTCCTAGTAGGACTCCACACTTGGGCACGCCTCTAGGGCCGGCCGGCCTCCCCTCCTCTCCTCCTTTATATACTGAGGCAAGGGGCACCCCATAGACACAGAAGTTGATTGTTCCAAGCCGTGTGTGGTGCCCCCTGTCGGTGTGGAACGACACCTATGGGATCACAAGAATCCCTACTACGGTTGCCGGGGCGTGGGGTTGCGAGAAGAGCAGGATTAGTAACCAGCACAAGGATCGTTTACCCAGGTTCGGGCCGCGAGGATGCGTAAAACCCTAATCCTCCTTTGGTGGGTTTATTTCAGAGAGTTCTTGAGCTCTCGAACTAGCTGTGGTGAGTGTGTGGTTCGAAAGAGCCGAATCCTTCTCCAGTATGCCACGGGCCTCCTTTTATAGTCGAAAGGGGCTGCCACAGTGGCACACAGGAGGTGGAAAGGCGCACAGTGCTATGAGCTTATCGCTCGTATTACAGGACAAGATGCATTTAATGCGTAGCTTAGGTGTCCCCTTGCTTTATCGGGGATGGGGGCGAGGCCCGTCCCGTCCGTCGCCGCCCCCCCTTGCTTCAACACACGCCCTGGCTAGCGACGCATTCGGCGCCATGTGGGCAGGCAGGCCGCTGAGGTGGTGCGGTGGTGGAGCCTCCATGAAGATCTGCATGCCACCACGCAGGCGCTTGATGAGTTGGCCTGGGAGCTGCATGTTGCCACGCAGGTGCCCACCCAGCTGGTTGGGCTAGCAGCTGCATGTGAACGGTGGAGACTTGGTTGGTGCGGGCCTGGTAGTGGCCCTGCTGGCGTCCTCGGTGAGTGCCTTGCCGGGCGGCCCGGCAAGGGTCTTGTCATGGCGCGCTGTCGTCCCCGGCAAGAACCTTGCCGGGGGTCTGGTGGCCTTCCTCGGCAAGGATCCTGCCGAGGATCGTCGTCTTCTAATCCTCATCTGATCTTGAGTGTTCCTTGTCTTCACAAAGATCTGCATGCCACCATGGAGGTGCCTCCCGAGCCCTGGCCCAACGTGATGTTGGATATCGTGGGCTCAAGGGTGGCTCGCTCTGTTGGTGTGGGGCGAGCTGCCCCGGCAAGGGTCTTGCCGGGGGAACCTGCTTCGTCCCTCTACTCTTTGTGGTCTTGGCCTTGGCGTTGCTCTGGTTATCTTGGGCCTCGGTCTTACCTTGGCTCACCTCCCCTGTTCTGCTTGGTGTGACCGTGGGCGCGGCTCCAACTGCCCGTGCACAGGTAAAGGGGTACAAAAGTGTGCCCCTCCTTTTGTACACCGACAGGAGCCCCCAGGCCTGGGCCACACATAAGCGCGACACAGTTTTCGGCCAGGCCCAAAACGGTGTGTGGGCAGGCGGGCGGTTTTTACCGTGGTAAAACTTTTCGCGCACTCCGCTTCCCACGGCCCGCGCGCGGCGTGCCGTGGAGGGGTGCGCGTGACGTGGGCGGCATGCGTGGGGCAGTTCCCGCATGCATGCGTCACATCGTGGTAAAGAGGCGGCTCACGCCTTCCCCATAAAAAGAGGGGGGCGTGGAGGCGCGACTCATTTACCGCGCGGGGCTGGGTCGCGGTCTTCAAGGCGTCCACACCCCATGATCACGAGGTGGGGAGAGGTCGCCTCACCCGCCCCCTCAATTCTGCACGTTCGCCATGCGTCCTCCATGCGCTTGGGGTGGCAAGCGGTGTGGGCGGGAAACCGGGCCGTCGCTGGTTGGGGTAGCAGGTCGGTCCCGATTCCCTACGCCTCTGGTGGCTGGATTGGCCGAGCGGGGCGGCCGAGCCCCGACCCTGCCCCTTTATAAGGAGGGGAAGGGGGGATGGTGTCCCGCACTCTTCTGTCATCTGTCTCATCTCGCTTCTGCTTCTTCCTTTCACTCGCCATGGAGAATGGGAATCCTGGTCCTTCGACGGTGGCGGCGAGGAGTCCTCCTGAGCCCATGGTGGTGGAACCGTCCGCGAGGGGAAGGGGGAGGGGGCGAGGCCATGGGAGAGGCTGGGGCAGAGGTCGTAGTGCTCGGGGAAGAGGAGGATGGGCGGCGCGCCGGCCTCGCCCCCGCCAATGATGCCTTTTTCGATGGAAGGCCATGTTGGAGACCAGCCCCGCGAGTTCTTTATCAGGCTGCGCCGGCCTCCGCGTCGCCGTCTTCGTCTTCCCGCCCCGTTTGCTCGGGAGATGGAGCGTGACCCGCCCCAATCCCTCAGATTGCACATGAGGGGCTGTGGGAATGGGGGTACGCGGGTCAACGTCGACTTCCCGGCTCCTCGGGTCATGTACCTCCGTCGTGGATGGAAGACGTTTCCTCGCATCCATAGCCTGACAGCGGGGCTCGTCCTCTACTTCAAATTAATGGAGGACGGCCTGCTCTCCATCAAGGTCTTCGGAGACTTCGGGACTCGCCTAAAGTGCTGCGTGGAGACCTCCTCCGACGGAGATTCCAACGATGGAAGCCCTTCCTCGAGCGAGAGTGATGAGGAGGACAGCGGGGCAGATGACGGGGACGAGTCCGACTAGGCGTCGGACGCCCCGTGCCTGGGCGGGTGCAGCAGCAGCAACATCTGCACCTGGCCGCTCCTCCGGTAGAGCTTTGCCGGGGAAGGGGCCAGCTCCTTGAACTTCTCGGGGCGTCTCCTTGGGCGGCTGGCATCGGGAGGCTGCGGAAGAGGAAGAGGGTGGGTGGCAAGGCCGTCAACTTGGACGCGGGCACCGACACCTTCATCGCGTATTGCCGGTCCTGCCGCCTCGTCTTCCAGCTCCTTTCCCGGCACCGTCATCACCGGCCCACCCATGTGCGGCCACCGAGGTCTTCTCTTGGTGCTTTCTGCTGCTCGTAGCTCGCCTAGGCGCCCCTTTTGCCCTTTCGCCTCCTTGACCTGCCTCCTGAGGAGAGGGACAAGAAAGGGATCATGGGCATCTTATCTCTTTTTTAATCTGTAAGACTTCGGGCCTTGTTAAATTTAAAGCTTGTAATCCCCCTTGTTCATGTTTTTCATTCCGTATGGACTGTACCTGTGTGGGATGTTTTTAATGAAAAAGGGATGTTTGCCGGGTTTTTCGTTCGTGGGTAGACCCCACGACAAGGAGCGAATCCTTGTTACAATTTAAGAGAATGTTTTCACCCGGCAACATGCCTTGCCGTCCCCCCACTTCGCTCGACCATTCTCGCGCCCTGGGCAGAGGCAGGGATGAAGCGGGCTTAGGCTCCTCGCTCTACTTCCTTGCCACCGTGACTACAACCAAATCCGGGCCCAGGAGATAATCCTTGGGTATACAAAAGGGGAGCACAGTGGCCTAGAAATAAAACGAGGTTTCACATATCCCAGTTCTGTTCCGAAATGCATGATAGAGGATGAAAGACTTATCTGGATCTGCAGCCCCCGGCAACCTTGTCTTGCCGCCGTTGGGTCCTTGTGCTTGCAGCCCCCGGCAACTCTGGTTTGCCGGGGTCAGGGCACCAGTCCGTTTCCTTTCTTCCAAGTAGCTCAGCAGAAGTGCTCATGTGCCCTACGAACCAAAGGAGGACAGAAAAGAAACAGATAGACGCGCACTCGACCTCTAGGCTAGGGGTTAGTCGCCTCTAAGCACTATCAACCCTAACCAAGGAAGAGACTCGACCTAGCATGCATGCTATAACTTAGGGCGCCAGCGCTTCATTTATTTATGCTCAGGGTCTGCGCCTGGCTTTGTACAAAGGGTCACATGCCTTGCCGGCAAAGCTTGTACAAAAGGTGGCTTGCCGGGAGGCCCGGCAAGCCGCACCTTATGGGTAAAACATGCGAAGATGCTCGATGTTCCAGGAGTTGCTCACTGGGACAGCATCTTCGGTCTCCAGGCGGACTGCGTCGGGCCTGGTGACTCGTATTACCCGATAAGGGCCTTCCCACTTTGGCGTTAACTTGTTGGAATTCTTGGCCGACTGAACGCGCCGAAGAACAAGGTCGCCTTCCTTAAAGCTTCGGGCATGAACCTTGCGGCTATGGCAGCGGCGCAAGGCTTGCTGGTAGCATGCTGCTCTCACAGCCGCCCGAAGACGATCTTCCTCAAGGAGCGTTGCGTCATCTTGGCGCAACTGCTCTTGCTCAAGCTCATCATAAGCGAGCACTCGAGGTGACCCGTATATGAGTTCCATGGGGAGAACTGCTTCTGCCCCGTATACCAGGGCAAAAGGTGTTTGGCTGGTGGCTCGATTTGGCGTCATCCTGGTCGACCAAAGAACCGCCGGCAATTCATCAATCCAGCGCCTTCCGCTCTTGCGTAGCTTGTCAAAAGTCTTTGTTCTTAGGCCTCGCAACACTTCAGCATTTGCCCTCTCCGCTTGGACGTTGCTCCGTGGGTGTGCCACGGAAGCAAAACAGACCTTGCTACCGAGGTCCAGAATGTATTGCATGAAGGTGTGGCTTGTGAACTGCGTGCCATTGTCGGTGATGACTCTGTTTGGCACACCAAAACGGCAGACCAGTCCCTTGAAAAACTTGACAGCTGACTGAGCAGTCACCTTTCTCACTGCTTCCACCTCCGGCCACTTTGTGAACTTGTCGATTGCAACGTACAAGTACTCAAAGCCCCCGACAGTGCGGGGGAAAGGGCCCAGTATATCGAGCCCCCAGACCGAGAATGGCCAGGAGAGAGGGATTGTTTGAAGGGCTTAAGCTGGTTGATGAAGCTTCTTTGAATGGAACTAACACGCTTCACACTTGGTTACTAGTGCCGTCGCATCCTGGAGGGCGGTGGGCCAGAAGAAACCTTGCCGGAACGCCTTTCCGGCAAGGGCCCTCGACCCTATGTGGGAGCCACATATGCCTCCATGTATCTCTGCCAACAGCTCTAGTACTTCCTCCCGGGGGATGCACCTCAATTTCACGCCGTTCAGCCTTCTCCTGTATAGGACATCGTCGATGAACTGGTATAGGGCGGACCGGTGGGCTACTCTTTCCACTTCCTCCTGCTCCTCAGGAAGTTCCCCTGTTTGGATGAATCAGACAGTATGTTGTGCCCATGCCGGAGCCTGGGGCTCGACGGCAAGGACCAAAGGCATTTCCTCAGCCATGGGCGCGGCTGTCTCCACGGCCAGGGCTTGACGCCCTGCCGGAGCCAGTTGCCCTTTGGCAGGCTCAGCGTCCGCGGCAGCACCCTTGCTGGCAACCCCAGGGGGCTCGGTAGGGAAGTACTTGCCGGGACCTGAGTTCCTCCGCTTGTTCTGCCCTCATCTACGTAAGCCTCCATCAATGGGCTCTGATAATCCTTGTTGACCTGCTTGACAACGAGCTACGAGTCACCCCTGACGATGAGCTTCTTAACCCCGAGATCTGCCGCGATCCTGAGACCGGCAAGCAGCCCTTCGTATTCCGTAGTGTTGTTGGTGGACATCTCCCTGGGGAAGTGCATCTGGATCACGTACTTGAGGTGCTCTCCGGTGGGTGCGACGAGCAGCACACCGGCACCGGCGCCTTGCAGCGAGAAAGCCCCATCAAAGTACATGATCCAGTCGCGTCTGCTTCCTTGCCGGGGAGAGTGGTCTCCTGGATTTCTTCGTCAGGCGTTGAGGTCCATTCTGCAATGAACTCCGCCAAGACTCTGCTCTGGATTGTCGAGGTACTTTCAAACTTCAAACCGAAACTTGATAACTCCAAGGCCCATTCCACAATCCTTCTGGTTGCATCTGGGTTATGCAGTATCCGTTGCAACGAGAGGCGGGTGACGACAGTGATCTCATGGGCTTGGAAGTAATGACGCAGCTTCCTCGAGGCCATAAGGAGGCCGAAGAGCAATTTCTGCAGACTGGATGTCGGAGTAAACGGCCACGGGTAGCCCAACCGACTACCCCTGGCTCTTCAGAAAAATTATCAGGCCTTTGGGCCTTCAAGCACTCCAAGCATTTGGGCCGCCTTCCCTGGCCGGCTACCTCTGAAGCCGACTCCCGGAAGGTGACCCAGCCTCAAGCAACCTCTCCCCAGGACGACTACGGGGTGGCCGACTCCAAGAAGCCGGCCAAGAAGGACGCCGGCTCCTAGGAGCCGGCCGAGACCACAACCACCAAAGCTGTTCCCACATAACGGCGACACGACGGGGTGTGGCCACAGTGCGGTCCACTACCCCCGAAGCCCAAGGCGGGCATGGCTACAGGAGGCCGTACGGGACGGCCGTCTCCCGTGCGGCTCGGCACTGTAGCCATGCTAACCTCAACGTCACCCACGACCGACTCCCGTACGGCCCGCGGGCGGCGGGCCCCTTCAGCCAGAGAGAGGCGTGAAGGCGGCCTGGCCTCTCCCAGCCGGCTACTCCCTTCCTCGATGCAGGAGCCCCCATTAAGGAGACAAGACGAGGTAAGGCTACAGTGATAGCCCCCGAGGCGGCCCACTGTAGCCATGCTTACCTCGACAAAGCCCTCGTCATCACAGGAGAGGCTACAGTAAGCAGCCGCCGACAAGACCCTAGGCGGTGGGGCCGGCCTGTCGACCAAGTAGCCGGCAGCCGGCGGGACCCACCAGCCGTCGGGACCCAGCAGCCGGCGGAGAAGCCGGCGAGCGTAGACACTGACGGCTGGGACCAGCTCCCAGTCGGATTACCATTGTACCCCCGGGGGGTAGGCCTATATAAACCCCCGGAGCACCCATGCAAAGGGTTCGCTTCCAGGCATGGTTCGCACCTAAGCATAGTTGGCCTCTGAGCATAGAGTTGCCTTCTAAGCATAGCACACACACCATAGATAGAGAGAAGCAAGAGCTAGCCTTGTTCTTCTTCTCCCTTGATCTCAACAGCTCTAGGAGCGATTGTAGCTACCTTTCATCGATCTAGTGATCATGCGGAGACCCCGCAGAGCAGGACTAGGGGTGTTATCTCCTCGGAGAGCCCCGAACCTGGGTAAGATCCGCCGGCGTGCATGTCTTCGCCTCATCCCGTTTCCAGGCACCGGCGACGTTTTATTGGCTCCCACAATGATAAGCCATCCCTTGGCATATGTCGCACCAACCACCCGACATTTGGCGCCCACCGTGGGGCCATGTGCAACGTCGTACGGACACCTGTTCTGGACGGGAACCCTCTTCCTCCCCCGCGAGCGCAGCCAGCCTGCTGCGCCCGATGGCGTTTGCCTCGACGCGCTGCAAGGCGTCGACGACGCCTGTGCAGCGAGCCGCCTCGCCGATCTGCTCGGCGAGACTCGCATCTCCGACGAGCCTGCGTCCGACGCAGGCGCCGATTACCCCGAGAGTCGCCTCGTCAGCCTCCTCGACCAACTTCACGTCTCCAGCGAGCCTGCTGCGGACATGGAGTCGGTCGGCTCCACCGACCCGATGCTCATCGACTTCGACACCGCGTCGCTTGACGCCTACCCCTCCGACGTGGTGGTCTTCGACGACCCCCTCCCTCGAGCTAACAGCGCCAGCAGCGCTGTCACCGAAGTGCTGGTCATCAGCCATGTCTCCAACTCGGGCGAGAATGCCCGCGACGCTCAGCAAGCGGCGATGCACGACCTCTCCGTCCCCATCCCGGCCGACGCCGACGCCGAGACCCTGGAGGCACGCTGCCTTGCCCTCATCGCGGAGGGCCAGAAGATAGCCTCGATGAGATGCCTCACCGAGGCCCACCAGCGCGAAGTCGACCGCGCCGCCTTCGGCACGCCGCCGCCTAGCGGTCCGAGCCGAGCCGGCTTCGTCTAGAAGCGCGGCGCGGCCGTTGCCAGCATGCTGGGCACAGATCGCCCCGTCTACGCCACCCCGCTCGAGAATCTGCGAGCCGCTCAGGCGGCTGCAGAAGAGCTCAATGGGCCGGGGGCCGACGAGCTTCCCTACATGACAAGACGGATCCAGCAGCTGATCGACGCGGCTGCAGAACGGCACGAAGCCGGCGCCCGTGCTGATAGTCATCCCCCGCGTCGGGAGCACGCCGCGACGTCCCGCTCGCCGACTGCGAGCGACGCGCGCCAGAAGAAAGACAAGGAGCCGGCTGCCAGCCGCAGCCGGACTCGCATCACCATCGAGCGTGACGCGGATGGCCGCCCTCGAGCAGTAGAGCACCAGGGAAACCTGCCTCCTCCCCCGCCTCGAAGAGAAAGGCGCCTCACTCCGCCACCCATCACACATCCGACTCTTGGCGACCGACTCGGCCGCCGAGAAGGAGTCAGCGAGAGTGACGCCCGCCACAGGATCGACCGCCTTGCTCGATCCTTGGCGTTAGAAGAAGAAGACGATGTCGGCCCGCCGTGCTTTGGCCCCCGCATCCGCGACGAGCCCTTCCCCAAAGGGTTCTCGCTCCCCAGAGACACGCCCAAATACAACGGCTCAGTGAAGCCGGAAGATTGGCTCATCGACTACTCCACGGCCATCAGCATCGCCAACGGCAATCGGCGCGTCGCCGTGAAGTACGTCCCCCTGATGCTACAAGGCACGGCACGCACATGGCTCAACAGCCTCAAGCCCTACAGCATCAACAGTTGGCTGGACTTCACCGAAGTTTTCGTCCGCAACTTCACCAGCACCTACAAGCGGCCTCCCATGCCTCGCCAGCTCTCCCTTTGCGTCCAAGGGCCCAACGAGTCGACCCGCGACTACCTCACATGGTGGGCCGAGCTCCGCAACTCCTGCGAGGGGGTGCACAAGGTCCAGGCCATCGAGTACTTCACCGCCGGGTGCCGAGAGGGCACCCTCCTCAAGCACCGACTCCTCTGCGACG
The DNA here is from genome assembly GCF_018294505.1 of Triticum aestivum. Taxonomy (NCBI): domain Eukaryota; kingdom Viridiplantae; phylum Streptophyta; class Magnoliopsida; order Poales; family Poaceae; genus Triticum; species Triticum aestivum. The sequence continues at coordinate 507,606,012 of NC_057814.1, forward strand.
AGCCGGCTACCCTCGATGAGTTGCTGGTCACCGCCGACAAATACGCCACTGCCGACTCCTCAATGAAGACCGAGCTCCGAGTGGACGCCTCGGGGAAAGTAATTGCTCCGGCTCCCAAGACGCCGGCTGGCGACCCTAATCGGCGCCCCTACCAGAACGACCACAAGCGCAAGGGCCCCATGCCGACTTCCTCCAGTCGGCAGGTGGCCACAGTTGAAGACGAGCAGCCCGAAGAGCGGCCCGCTCCCAAGAAGAAGGGTGGCCGGCCGCCTTGGCAGCCGTCTTTCTCCTACGAGCAAGCACTCGATGCCCCCTGCAAGTTCCACTGCGGCGCGAAGCCGTCCAACCACACGACCCGGAAATGCCACTGGCTCACCCGCATCACCAAGGGCGAGGGAATGCTGCCGCCTCCGCCTCGCGGCCAGCCGCCTCCAGCCCCCCAGCAGCCGGCGGCTCGGCCGGCAGTCGGCGCCATCCAAGACGAATTCCCCGAAGAGCACGCCGCCTACGTCGTCTTCACAAGTCAAGCCGACGACAAGCGCAGCCGACGCCGACAGCACCAAGAAGTGAATGCAGTCGCCTCTAGCACCGCCGAGTTCATGCACTAGTCAGAAAAGCCAATCAGCTGGAGCCAGGCCAACCACCCAGAGGTGATGCCTTCGCCTGGCTCCTATGCAATGGTCTTGGACGTCACCCTCGCGACGGAGAGGCGAGCTGCCAGATTTTCCCGCGTCCTGATAGACGGCGGAAGCAGTATCAACATACTGTACCGCGATACCATGGAGAAGCTGAACATCAAAGCGAAGCAGCTCATGCCGAGCCGCACCGTCTTCCATGGTATCGTACCCGGCCTGTCTTGCTCTCCAATCGGCAAGATCAAAATGGATGTTCTCTTCGGAGACAAAGATCATTTCCGCCGGGAAGCAATATGGTTCGAGGTAGTGGATTTGGAGAGCCCCTATCATGCACTGCTTGGCCGACCTGCTTTGGCCAAGTTCATGGCTGTGCCCCACTACGCCTACCTGAAGATGAAGATGCCGAGCTCGAAGGGGGTCATCATGGTAGTCGGCGACTACAAGAAGTCCATCGAGTGTGCCATGGCCAGCAGCCGGCTGGCCGAGTCCCTCGTGGTGGCAGAAGAGAAGAAGATGTTGGAACGGGTTGTGGCCATGGCCGGCAAGCAGCCGGCCTTGTCCCCCAACCCCAAGGATTGTGATGCGCAGGGCTCCTTCCAGCCTGCAAAAGAGACAAAGAAGATACCTCTGGACCCGGATCACCCGGAGAGGTTCGGTGTCATTGGGGCGAACTTGGACAGTAAATAGGAAGGCGAGCTCGTCGACTTCCTCTGTGAGAATCGAGACATCTTTTCATGGTCCCCAAAGGACATGCCGGGTGTCCCGAAGGATTTCGCCGAGCACAAATTACATGTCCAAGCTGATGCGAAGCCGGTCAAGCAACCCCTCCGCCGACTGTCAGAAGAGAAGCGAAGAATTGTGGGAGAAGAGATAGCCCGGCTCCTTGCAGCCGGCTTTATCATGGAAGTGTTCTTTCCAGAGTGGCTTGCCAATCCAGTTCTGGTTCTGAAGAAGAATAACAAGTGGCGTATGTGTATAGACTACACTAGTCTGAACAAGGCCTGCCCAAATGATCCGTTTGCTCTGCCACGGATTGACCAAGTGATAGACTCCACAGCCGGATGCGAGCTGTTAAGTTTTTTGGATGCGTACTCAGGGTATCATCAGATCAAGTTGGACCCAGCTGACCGCCTAAAGACTGCCTTCATCACACCCTTTGGAGCTTTCTGCTACCTGACAATGACATTCGGCTTGAGAAATGCCGGTGCCACTTTTCAGCGTTGCATGCAGAAATGTCTCTTGAAACAACTCGGCAGAAATGCCCACGTCTACGTAGACGACATTGTGGTGAAGACAGAGAAGCGCGGTACCTTGCTGGAGGACCTGAGAGAAACATTCGCCAACTTGCGCCGATTCCAGGTCAAGCTCAATCCCGAGAAGTAAGTGTTCGGAGTGCCAGCTGGCCAGCTGCTAGGCTTCCTGGTCTCCGAACGCGGCATTGAGTGCAACCCCGTCAAGATCAAGGCCATCGAGAGGATGGAGATTCCCACCAAGCTGCGAGATGTGCAGAAGTTCACTGGCTGCTTAGCCTCCCTGAATCGTTTTATCAACCGACTAGGAGAGAAGGCTCTCCCCTTGTACCGACTCATGAAGAAGTCCACTCACTTTGAGTGGAATGATCAAGCCGACCAAGCCTTCCATGAGTTGAAGAAAATGTTGACCACTCCGCCTATCCTGGCTGCGCCGACTGAGAAGGAGCCCATGCTCCTCTACATCGCCGCGACTAGCCGAGTCGTCAGTACTGTTGTTGTGGTCCAGCGCCCGGAGGAAGGCCGAGCCCAGCTAGTCCAGAGGCCGGTCTACTATCTCAGCGAAGTACTATCCAGCTCAAAGCAAAACTACCCGCACTACCAAAAGATGTGCTATGGGGTGTACTTCGCTGCCAAGAAATTGAAGCCCTACTTCCAAGAGCACCCCATCATGGTCGTGTGCACTGCCCCGCTCGCCGAGATCATAGGCAGCCGGGATGCATCCGGCCGGGTGGCCAAATGGGCCATTGCCTTGGCGCCCTACACGATCTTCTATCAACCCCGCACCGCCATCAAGTCGCAAGCATTGGCCGACTTCCTCGTCGACTGGGCCGAGACCCAGTACTTACCGCCGGCTCCCGACTCTACCCATTGGCATATGCACTTTGACGGGTCCAAGATGCGCACCGGCTTGGGAGCCGGCATCGTCCTCACCTCTCCCAAAGGCGACAAGCTCAAGTACACGCTGCAGATCCACTTCGCCGCCTCCAACAACGTCGCCGAGTACGAGGCGCTCGTACATGGGCTCCGGCTAGCCAAAGAACTCGGCATACGCCGGATCCTATGCTACGGTGACTCGGACTTGGTGGTCCAGCAATCATCTGGCGACTGGGACGCCAAGGACGCGAACATGGCGAGCTATCGTTTCCTCGTCCAGCAGATGAGCGGATACTTCGAAGGGTGCGAGTTCCTTCACGTGCCAAGGGCCGACAACGACCAATCAGATGCCCTAGCACGGATCGGCTCCACCCGACAAGCCATACCGACTGGCATCTCCCTCCAGCGCCTCCTCAAGCCGTCCATCAAGCCGTCTCCAGAGTCGGATTCCATCTTCGTACCGCATGCGCCAGAAACAGCCGGATCCGACTGGAGAAATCCCGCAGGCGGCACGGGGACTTCGACGACTGGCCCGGGGACTGCCGTAGTCGCACCCGGCCCGGGGACTTCAGAACCCGGCCCGGGGACTGCAGCAGTCGGCCCGGGGACCGCAACGACACAAGAAGCGGTGGCCGACTCCAATGCAACACCCAGCCCACCCACCCGAGTCATGGTGGCCACATTAACAGAAGAAGAAGTCACAGCTCCCTCATGGGCCCAACCCATCCTCAAGTTCCTAGTCAGCAGAGAGCTGCCGGCTGACGAGATCTCAGCAAGACTAGTGCAACGACGAGCCGCAGCATACACAATAATCAACAGAGAGCATGTGAAGCGCAGCGTCACTGGAGTCTTCCAGCGTTGTGTTGAGCCAGAAAAAGGAGTAGCAATCCTCAAAGACATCCACCAAGGCGAATGCGGCCATCACGCAGCCTCAAGATCCCACGTGGCCAAGGCTTTCCGCCATGGTTTCTTCTGGCCGACTGCCTTGGAGGATGCTAAAGAAATAGTCAAGAGCTGCAGAGGATGTCAAGTTTTCAGTTCCAAGCAACACCTGCCGGCTTCTGCACTCAAGACCATTCCCCTCACCTGGCCCTTTGCCGTCTGGGGACTGGACATGGTGGGCCCTTTCAAGACAGCCCGCGGTGGCTTGACACATCTACTGGTCGCAGTGGACAAGTTCACAAAGTGGATCGAAGCCAAGCCGATTAAGAAGCTGAAGGGCCGACTGCCGTGACATTCATCACCGACATCACTACCCGGTACGGCGTGCCGCACAGCATCATCACCGACAACGGCACGAACTTCGCCAAAGGAGCACTGGCACGTTTCTGCGCGACGCAGGGCATCCGACTGGACTTAGCGTCCGTTGCCCACCCGCAGTCAAACGGCCAGGTCGAGCGAGCAAATGGACTCATCCTCTCCGGCATCAAGCCCCGACTAGTTGTACCACTGGAGCGATCGGCCGGCTGCTGGCTCGAAGAGCTGCCGGCTGTCCTCTGGAGTCTGCGCACTACACCCAACAAGTCAACCAGCTTCACTCCCTTCTTCCTCGTGTACGGTGCCGAGGCTGTCATCCCAACAGACATCGAGTTCGACTCGCCTCGGATCGCCATGTACACGGAGGAGGAAGCCAAAGAAGCAAGAGAAGACGGCGTCGACCTACTGGAAGAAGGCTGGCTGTTAGCCCTCAGCCGGTCCGCCATCTACCAGCAAGGGCTGCGCCGCTACTACAACCGCAAGGTCAAGCCAAGATCCTTCCAAGAGGGCGACCTTGTGCTCCGGCTGATCCAGCGAACAGCCGGCCAGCACAAGCTCTCGGCCCCTTGGGAAGGCCCCTTCGTCGTCAGCAAGGCACTCGGCAACGACTCCTACTACTTGATCAACGCGCAAAAACCAAGAGCATGCAAGAGAGACGACTCCGGCAAGGAGTCGGAGCGACCATGGAACGCAAACCTCCTAAGACGATTTTACAGCTGACAAGCAGTATGTATCACGCTCCCCTTTTGTATTAAGTACAAACCAACAGGCCCCCCGAACAGTACTCGGGGACTGCCTTTTATTTATCTATGAATGACTAGTGTCATATCCATGAATGTATTATTACATTTTGAAATTCTTGTCCGGCACCGGGTTCGACTAGTCGGCCCGGGGACTGGCCGCCTTGAGCTATATTAAAAGTTCTTCCTAAAGTCAGAAAAGTAGTGCGCCGGCTCCCGAGTCCCTTCTTGTTGCAAGTCACAGCTCAAAGAACTGACTGTCCGACTAGCAAGAGGCAAGACAGAAAGGACGCCCACACGAAAAATGGCTAAGGAACTACGAACCTATATAGCAAAGAGACGGCCTCCAAATATGCCTGCCGGCTGTCAAAGCAGCCGGCTGGCCGGCTTCCTAAAAACTTAGCTTTAGTCCAGCAGAGCTAAAGTACTTCCCCCTCCCCAATCGGCCAGGCACTCCCCGGCTACAGATTGTAGAGCAACTGTCTGACTGGGGAGGCGGCAACCAAGGGAGGGCGGCAAAGCAAAAAGCAGAAGGACAAAGAGCAAAGCACAAGGAAAGGCCGAATGCATAAGTTATATACATAAAGCCCCCAACAGGCGGCAGCAGACATAAGTTCGAATACACCCAGTGGGTGGAATTGTGCTGAATTTAACCAAACATTGTTCTAAGAAGTAACAAGACAGGAAAAGCAAAAGACGGCAGACTAAGGGCAAGACATGAAGGCAGAGCTGGTCGGTGAAGGCGGCCTTGCCGGCTGAAGGAGTGGCCGCCTAGCGAGTCCCGGCATGACCACCACCTACGGCAGGCGACGCACTCGTGCCCGACGTGGTGCTGGAGGTGCGGTCAGGCTGAGGCTGGCCGGCTGCTCCACCAGCCGGCTCGGCGTCCTCACCCTCCTCCTCCTCTTCTTCACCCTCGTCGCTGGAGTCGATCTCCTCCACCGAGTCTTCGCCGTACGCCGGGTCCAGCCCGAACCACTCCTCCGGCTGGGCAACTCCATGGTCGTCCACCTCGGGGGCGAAGACGCTGGTGTCGGTGTAGTCGGCGATCGCCGAAGCCCGCCGGATGATGGCCGACCGCGCCGGCTCCAGCTCCGTGTTGGCTTGCTGCCGCTAGGTAGCCAGCTGGTCCAGGTTCAGGCCGGGATACCAGGCCTTGACGAACTCCAGCGCCCGCCTGGCACCGGAGCGAGCCGCCGACGCCTTCCAAGCCTCGAAGCGGCCGACTGCCACCTCCAGCCAGTCGGCGGTCTGACTGGGGGTGCGAGGGACCGCTTGGCCGGGCCAGAGGGCGGCCAAGACCTGCGCCCCGGCACGCTGAAGCCGGCGGAGCAGCCGGTGAGCCGGCTGGATGCGAGCCTGGATCGCCAGGAGCTGTTCCTCCAGCGAGCGGCCGGCGGTTGGCGAGATCTCAAAGCCGGCTTGCCTCTTCGCTTGGCGACGGGCCTCGATGGCCTGGTTGGCGTCAGTTGAATAGCCAGGGAAATACTCTGTGCAAGAAGAAAGGAAGAAAGGAACACCAAAATCAGAAAACAAGCCAAAGTGGCAGATGGCAAGAAAGGACGAAGAGATAGACGGCTTACCGTCAACCAGATCCTCGATCTGGCCATAGCCGGAGACCAGAGTCTGCCTGGCCTCTGCCCAGCCGGCCGCCTCCGTCTCGAACTCGGCCTGGAGAGTGGCTTCGCGGTCCTGCGCAGCCTTCAGTGCCGCCTTGTGGCCTTCCTCCTAGTCGGCCAGCTTCTTGACCAGGCGGTCGCGCTCCTGCACCAAGGCGGCGAGCTCGGCATCCTTGGCACGAAGAGCAGTCTGGGACTCCCCCAGCTGTGCCCTCAGACTGGCGTTGGCCGTTGCAAAGTCAGAAGAAGAAGAAGAATAGTAAGAAGTCGTCAAGGAAGATCCGACCCGACTGCTCAGCAGTCGGCCCGAATCTCGGGGACTACACCCAGTGGGTGCGCTGACGCGCCCCCACATGAGATAAAGATCAAGTCACGTACCTCGGCTCTCAGTAAGGTCGGCGGTCTTCTGAGTTAGCTCCCGAGCCTGGGAGTTGAAGGCGGCCGCTCGAAGGTTGTGGTAGTCCTGCAAGATGGACAGAAGACCGAAGTGAGAACAAAAACAGCAAAGACAAAACCTCCAAGAAGTTCCAAGCCGCCTGCTCAGCAGCCGACTCGGAACTCGGGGACTACACCTAGTGGGTGCGCTGACGCGCCCCCACGGAAGAAATCAAGATCAAGAGGAGAAGTCAAGTTCAAGAAAAAACAAGATGGGAATACTAACCCGGATGGCCGCTCGCGTCGCGAGGAACTCATCGGTGAACCGCCTCAGCGCCGCGGCTTGGCTTTGGAGCCGGGTCCGGACGTCTTGCGCAGCCACGTTCACCACGGCCGTCCCTCCGCCTGGTGTCCACCCCGAGGTAGCGCTGGCCGCCTCCGCATCTCGGGCCGACGAGCTGGAGCCTACGGCCGGCTGCGGCTCCGTCGCGGCCTTCTGCGGCTCCGACGCGGCCTTCCCCGCGCGCCGGCTTGGCGGAATCCGGACCGCCACCTCAGCCCTCGCGGCCGGCTCGCCCTCCGCCGACTGTGCGGGCGGCGGATCAGGCCGGCCGCCTTGGGCCGCCCCAGTTGGCGGGGTCGGCTCCGGCGCCTTCTCCAAGATGATGACGTCGTCGCCGCTTCCCCCCAGCCCTGGCTGGTCGCCGCTGGCTCCCCCTGGCGAGAGCTCCGTGTCCCCAGGCGCCATGGCGCGCAGGGGGGTGACCATCAAAACCTCCCCTGCCGCCGCCGCGGCCTCAGCCTCTGCCTGGGCCCTGGCTGCGGCCTCGGCGAGTGCCTTCGCCGCCTCCTCCTCCCGAGCCGCCTGGGCGGCGACTGCCCTCCGTGCCTCCGCCTCCCGTGCCTCCTGCTCCTCCCGCGCCTCCCGCGCGTTCCTTTCCGTCGCCTCCTGGAGGTCGGCGCGGGGGTCCACGCGACGGGTGGTGCTCTCAGAGCCCCTTGGCGACTCGACGACGGAGCCAGCAGCCGCCCGCTCAAGTGACAACGGAGCCCTGATCATTGGAGAAGAAGACGAGAGTTCAAGAACCACCAAAGAAAGAAAGAAAGAGAGTACACAGAGAAAGAGAACTTACGCCGACACGGTCTGCGGTTGCTTCACCACTTTGCGGAAACGAGCCGCCTTCGCGGCCGCCTCCTCCCGCCTGGTGGCCGCCGCCCTGCCCCTGGGTTTCTTCGTTCGGCTACCGAACAGACCCTGGGCGGCGCGATGCTTCTGCCCTCCGCCCCGAGCAGGTTGCGCGGCGGAGGAGCCCGCGCCGCGTCCAGATGCCGGCTGGCGGCGCGGGACGGCTTCGGCTTCTTGTTCGTCCGGCCAGTCGTCAAAGGTAGCAGTGAACCCGGAGCCGCCTGCTTCGCCGCCGGCTTGGCCACCGCCCGGCTCGACGGCGTCGTCCATATGGACCGCCCCCAGGTCGGGGTCCTCCAGGTCGTGTTCGGTCCGGTCGGGGACGAAGCGGCGCTCCGCCTCTGACCCGCCGGCCGGCCGAAGCAGAGGGCTCTGTCGAAGAACAAGCCGACTAAGTCAGAGTTGGCCAAGAGATGCTCGGCAACAAGGCTGAGAGAGAGAGAGAAAAAGAGACAAGGGGAGCATACCGTAGGCAGAGGATTGGCTCGGCTATATGGCTCCTTGCCGAACTGCCACTCTTCAGTGAGTTGGCAGTTTGCAAGGTAGTTCACCATGTAGGCGACCTCATGGCGCGGCATCTCCTTGGTGCACATTCGGCTCGGATCGAGCTGGCCGCTCATCTGACAGATCAGATGAGGCCGGCTCTGGAGCGGAAGCACCCGGCACGTGACGAACGCGGCCAGGAGGTCGGGCCCCGTCAGGCCCTCCAACTGAACCATCACCCGCAGTCGGGCGATGGCGGCGTTTCCCGCCTGCGACAGCGTCACAGCCCGGAAGGACCACTCGGGTAGCCTGCCCGCCGGTGGGTCGGCTACGTAAGCCGGCAGGTTGATGTAGTCGCCCCGTGGAGCGATGTTCCGCACGTAGAAGTACGACTTCTGCCACTTCTTCACCGATTGGATCAGCGTAATGACGGGGAAGGGGTTGTTGGCGCCCGATCTCCGCGACGCAATGAAGGCGCCAGTATGAGCCGGCACACCTTTACTGCGCGTGCCCAGCTTCGACTGGAAGAGCTCCCCCCAGAGCTCAAGGGTGGGGAGGACGCCGAGATAGCCCTCGCACAGGGTGACGAAGGCAGACAGCAGCACCACCGCGTTGGGGGTGTGATGGTGCGGCTGGAGCTGATAGAATTCGAGCCAGGAGCGGAAGAAGGCGCTCACTGGCAGGCCGAAGCCGCGCAAGAAGTGCGAGCGGAAGACCACCCGCTCGCCCTCCTGTGGCGCCGGCCTGATCTCCTTCGCCGGCGCGAGGCGGACCTCCACTTTGTCCGCGGTGGGCAGCCGCCGTGTGTCGCAGAGGAAGTCGACATGGTCGTCATGGACGTTGGAGCCGTCCCAATCCCCGCCAAGCTGCTCTACGGTGGGAGGCATGGCGAAAGCTAGCACGGCGGCGGAGGAGCGTGCGGTGGAAGAGCGCGGCGGCGAGGCGCTGTCGCGACAACAGGCGAGCGAAGAAGACGGTGGAAGTAGGAGGAGCGTGCGAGGGCCTGCCGCCCTCCACCTCCCCCTACTTATAGCCTCACGAGGCCGAAGAGGCCGGACGTGGGGGGCAGACGTGGGATTAACTGCGCCCACTCCCCCCACGTCTCGCGATTATTGCGCATAAATGCGAGCCGAAACGGCCGCACGGAACGTGCGGGCGGTTTCGGGATACAAAGGATAAGCGCCTAGGCCGGGGCGCGGACGTGGCGGGCCCCCTCCCTGCGGCGACGTCCCGTCGCGCGCGTGGACTGGCAGGCTTTCCGGCCACGTGGTTCACAGACGGCAAGTGGCCGGCCCGCGGCCCGGAGCGCGTGCCAGCGGGCTCCCGCCTTCCGACTCCAGAAGATTTCGACTCAGGCGGAGCGCCTGACCAAGGCCGGCTCCCAGCTGCCGGCTTGTCAAGATAGGAAGCTGATCGAGCTTCTCAAACCCTACTCCACCTCGAAGCCCAATCATCTTCGGGGACTACTGTCGGAGTAAACGGCCACGGGTAGCCCAACCGACTACCCCTGGCTCTTCAGAAAAATTATCAGGCCTTTGGGTCTTCAAGCACTCCAAGCATTTGGGCCGCCTTCCCTGGCCGGCTACCTCTGAAGCCGACTCCCGAAAGGTGACCCAGCCTCAAGCAACCTCTCCCCAGGACGACTACGGGGTGGCCGACTCCAAGAAGCCTGCCAAGAAGGACGCCGGCTCCTAGGAGCCGGCCGAGACCACAACCACCAAAGCTGTTCCCACATAACGGCGACACGACGGGGTGTGGCCACAGTGCGGTCCACTACCCCCGAAGCCCGAGGCGGGCATGGCTACAGGAGGCCGTACGGGACGGCCGTCTCCCGTGCGGCTCGGCACTGTAGCCATGCTAGCCTCAACGTCACCCACGACCGACTCCCGTACGGCCCGCGGGCGGCGGGCCCCTTCAGCCAGAGAGAGGCGTGAAGGCGGCCCGGCCTCTCCCAGCCGGCTACTCCCTTCCTCGAAGCAGGAGCCCCCATTAAGGAGACAAGACGAGGTAAGGCTACAGTGATAGCCCTCGAGGCGGCCCACTGTAGCCACGCTTACCTCGACAAAGCCCTCGTCATCACAGGAGAGGCTACAGTAAGCAGCCGCCGACAAGACCCTAGGCGGTGGGGCCGGCCTGTCGACCAAGTAGCCGGCAGCCGTCGGGACCCAGCAGCCGGCGGAGAAGCCGGCGAGCGTAGACACTGACGGCTGGGACCAGCTCCCAGTCGGATTACCATTGTACCCCCGGGGGGTAGGCCTATATAAACCCCCCGGAGCACCCATGCAAAGGGTTCGCTTCCAGGCATGGTTCGCACCTAAGCATAGTTGGCCTCTGAGCATAGAGTTGCCTTCTAAGCATAGCACACACACCATAGATAGAGAGAAGCAAGAGCTAGCCTTGTTCTTCTTCTCCCTTGATCTCAACAGCTCTAGGAGCGATTGTAGCTACCTTTCATCGGTCTAGTGATCATGCGGAGACCCCGCAGAGCAGGACTAGGGGTGTTATCTCCACGGAGAGCCCCGAACCTGGGTAAGATCCGCCGGCGTGCATGTCTTCGCCTCATCCCGTTTCCAGGCACCGGCGACGTTTTATTGGCTCCCACAATGATAAGCCATCCCTTGGCATATGTCGCACCAACCACCCGACACTGGAGTACCTCGTTCTAGCTCCCTGCAAGAGGGAGCTGACAAAGTAAACCGGGTGCTGCATCATCTTCTTCTTCTGCACCACCTCACTTGACTGCACGAGCACTGCCTCGGTGGCATCAGACTCTGCCGGGGGCCTCGCCTTGCCGGCACCAGGACCTGCCGAGGGAATCTTTGGCTTGCCATCCGCTGGTTCCGCCGCCGTCACTGCCTCCTCGTTGACCTCCCTCTGTGCCACCAGTGCGGCGCTGACCACTTGATTCGTCGCCGCCAGATACAGCAGCAACGGCTCTTGTGGTTTAGGCGCAACCAGTATTGGCGTGGAGGAAAGGTATTTCTTTAGATCCTGCAATGCTGCCTCGGCTTCTGGGGTCCACTCCATTGGGCCTGCCTTCTTCAAGATTTTGAAGAAAGGAAGGGCGCGCTCGGCGGACTTGGAGATGAATCGGCTCATGGCGGCGACACAGCCGGTGAGCCAACGCACATCCTTGATCCGCTTGGGCGCCTCAATCTTCTCAATAGCCTTGATTTTGTCTGGGTTTGCCTCGATCCCGCGCTGTGACACAAAGAACCCGAGAAGCTTGCTTGACGGAATGCCAAAGACACACTTCTCAAGGTTCAGCTTGAGGTTGATCTTGTGCAGGTTGGCAAATGTCTCTTCCAGATCTTGCACAAGAGTTGCCCCGTCTTTGGTCTTGACCACTATGTCATCCATGTATGCTTCCATATTTCACATGGGGTGATGAATGCTATCTTCTCTTCATCTTCTCTTGTCATGAAGATTTGGTGGTAGCCCGAGTAGGCGTCGAGGAATGAGAACAGATCACACCCGGCCGTGGAGTCGACAATCTGGTCGATGCGCGGCAACGGGAAGGGGTCCTTAGGACAAGCCTTATTGATATCTATGTAGTCAATACACAGCCTCCACTTCCCATTTGCCTTGCGCACCACTACCGAATTGGCCAACCACGTCGGGTGGAGCACTCCTCTCACCAAACCTGCCGCTTCCAACTTCCTGATCTCCTCTTTGATGAACTCCTGCCTTTCCAGAGCTTGCTTTCTGACCTTCTGCTTGACGGGCCGCGCATGAGGGCAGACAGCTAGGTGGTGCTCAATCACCTTCCTGGGAACACCGGGGATGTCGGATGCTTGCCACGCAAACACGTCGACATTCGCCCGCAGGAAGGTGGCGAGCGCGCCTTCCTATTTGCTGTCGAGGGTGGAGCCTATGGTGAAAGCCCCTCCCGCGCCATCCTCCCTGACGGACACCTTCTTGGTCTGCGGCAGCTCAACACTCCGAGGAGGTGCGCTTGCCGGAGTGGGTGCGAGAGGTCTTGTCGGGCTTCTTCTTCCCTCCCGGGCCTTCAGCGGCAGGAGCAGGTGCCTTGACGGCAGCTGCCGCAATAGATTCCCGGTAGACTTGGTCGGCGCAAATCAGCGCGTCCTTCTTGTCGGAGGGGACGAAGATGATGGTCAACGGCACGGGCATCTTTAGCATGTTGTAGGCGTAGTGTGATGCCGCCATGAACTTGGCTAGCGCCGGGCGGCCGAGGATCCCGTTGTAGGGCAAGGGGATCTCGGCCACGTCGAAGATGATCCTCTCCGTCCTGTAGTTCAACTCTCCTCCAAACGTCACGGGCAGTGTGACCTTCCCCTTTGGCTGGCTCCTCCCCGAATTGACCCCTTGAAACGTGCCAGTTTCCTCGAGGTCTTCATCAGGAATTTGCAGCCTTTTGATCACGACGGGCGAGATCAAGTTCAGGCCAGCCCGTCAACCAACATATTGTTCACCTAGAGGTTGCGTATCGTTGGTGAGACGAACAATGGCAAACACCCGACCGCGGTTGTGCGGTCAGGGTGGTCCTCGGCGTCAAAGATGAGGGGCGTGCTGGACCACTTCAGCGGCTTCTGATCGTCGAACGACGGTTCCGCTGCTGTAATCTCACGCGCCCACTGCTTGAGCTGGCGGTGAGAAGTATGCAGCGAGGCGCCACCATCGACGCACATGGCCTCCGTAGCCTTCTGGAACTCTCGCTCACCGGACTCGTCATCCTCGTCGTTATCATCGTCTTCTTGCTTCTTGTCACGGCCCCGGGCGGGCCTCTCTTGCTGGTCGTCCTTGCCGCCGCGGCCTCCTTGGCCGCCATGCTTCTTGCCGGATCCCTCGGCACCATCTTGGTCCTTCTCCTTGTCCCACCTCTCGTACTCAGCTTTTTGCTTCTCAGCAAGCAGCTCGACTTGTCGGCAGTTCTGGAGGTCGTGGCCCTTGGTGTGGTCGATCTTGCAGTATTGCTTGCCGGAGCTTCCTGGCTTGTCGGTAGCCGCCAAGGCCCGGCAGGCGGCGCACCCGGCAATCTCCTTGCCGGGGGCGTCTGCCTTGAACTTCTTGGCAGCGCCGGCGTCGTCAGATCCTTCAACGGCAAGCACGGCCTTGCCTTTCCGTTTCCTGTTGCGACGTCGGCCCTTCTTCGTCGGGGTGGCGGCGTCTTTGTCGGTAGAGTCGGTTTCCGCACCGGCGTCTTCGCTGGGGTACTTCCTTCCCTCTTCAGCCCGGGCGCACCTATCGGCCAAAACGTAGAGCTCGGCCACATCCTTAACCTTTTTCATCGCCAGCTCTTCGCGCATCTTACGGTTGCGCACGTTCTGATGGAACGCACTGATCACAGCAGCGGGATGAACGTCGGGGATGTTGTACTGCACCCGGCTGAATCTCTGGATGTATTTGCGCAGGATTTCCCCTTCCTTCTGGGGAATGATATGCAGATCACTAGCCTGGCCATGAGCTTGGTGGCCTCCTGTGAAGGCGCCAACGAACTCATGGCACAGATCCGACCAAGAAGAAATGGAATCGGCCAGCAAGTGCATCAACCAAGACATAACATTAGGCTTCAGTGCCATCAGGAAATAGTTGGCAAGCACCTTGTCGTCGCGAGCTCCAGCAGCCTACATCGCGATGGTGTAGATGCTGAGGAACTTGGACGGATGGGTCTTGCCAGTGTACTTCTCGCCGACGTCGGGCTTGAACGTGCGGTGGGATGGCCACTAGAACTGCCGCAGCTCACGGGTGAAGGCCGGGCAGCCCACCTCGTAAGGTAGGCCGCCGGAGCCCCCCGATGCTGGGTGGTCCATAGCGGGTCCCGCCCGCTTGTCCGACTGGCGGCGCGTTTCGCGCCGGCGCTCGGCGGTGGTCTGAGCGTCTTCGTTAGCTCGTTCCCAAAGAACCTGGCGCTGGTCGCGGAGCGTCCGCAGGTCGGACGACGCTATGGAGATGTTATCACAAGCGTCATCACGACGGGCCGACGCCCGCGGCGGCTAGCGAGGAGGAGGAGAGTGCACCGTGGCCGCAGCTCCCCCGATCCTCCCAGCGCTAGCATGTGGTGGCTCGGTGGAGCACCGACCCGAGGGCCCCACCGGTCGCGGATCATCTTTGTTGGCGATGGCGATGAGGCTCCGGATGGTGGCCCTCCACTCGTCGAGCTTCTCTGCAGCAGGAGGGAAGTCGAGGAGCAGCTGCGCGCGCGCCAAAGCTTCTGTTGGCGTGGGTGGCGGCGGCAGCTGCGTGGATCGCGGCGCGCTTCGACTTCTCACCACGTTAGAAGGAGCTCCGTTACGATCTAGCGGCTGCGTGCCATTTTCGCCAGCACTTCGGCGGGCCTGCTGAACTCCTTCATCCCGTGGACGACGCACATGGCTCTTCCCACGCTGGTGCCCAGGGTCACCGGCGTGGTGATGCTGCTCGTCGCGCACACCATGGGAAGAGCGCGTAGTGGTCGCCAGCGTGGGCGTCTTGGAGGTCGCTGTGCCGCCCGGGGGTGGCACAACGACACTCCTGGAGGGCCCCGTGCTGCCTGCGGGGGGGGGGGGGCAGCTCCGTCTTTGGATCTGGTGACGTGCAGCCGGTCGTCTGGCACGCGAACGACGTCGCTCGCCAGGCTCTGACCGCCAGGGCGATGCAGGTGTTCGCGGACCGTGGCCCGGGTCCTGTCCGCGATCGGCCCACTACTCGCCCGCGCTGGCACGGGCCGTTCGGCTCCCAATGAGCTTATCGCCGTGGCCGTTTTCTTCTTGGGAGCCATGGCGACGAAGAACTGCTAGGCTAGCTACTGGATCAGATTCTCACAATTGCGCCCCCTACCTGGCGCGCCAAAGATGTCGGTGTGGAACGACACCTATGGGATCACAAGAATCCCTACTACGGTTGCCGGGGTGCGGGGTTGCGAGAAGATCAGGATTAGTAACCAGCACGAGGATCGTTTACCCAGGTTCGGGCCACGAGGATGCGTAAAACCCTAGTCCTGCTTTGGTGGGTGTATTTCAGAGAGTTCTTGAGCTCTCGAACTAGCTGTGGTGAGTGTGTGGTTCGAAAGAGCCGAATCCTTCTACAGTATGCCATGGGCCTCCTTTTATAGTCAAAAGGGGCTGCCACAGTGGCACACATGAGGTGGAAAGGCGCACAGTGCTATGAGCTTATCGCTCGTATTACAGGACAAGACGCATTTAATGCGTAGCTTAGGTGTCCCCTTGCTTTATCGGGGACGGGGGCGAGGCCCGTCCCGTCCGTCGCCGCCCCTCCTTGCTTCAACATGCGCCCTGGGTAGCGAGGCATGCGGCGCCACATGGGCAGGCAGGCAGCTGACGTGGCGGGGGATGGAGCCTCCACGAAGATCTGCATGCCGCCATGCAGACGCTTGACGAGTTGGCCTGGGAGCTGCATGTTGCCACGCAGGTGCCCGCCCAGCTGGTTGGGCTGGCAGCTGCATGTGAACGGTGGAGACTTGGTTGGTGCGGGCGTGGTAGTGGCCCTGATGGCGTCCTCGGTGAGTGCCTTGCCGGGCGGCCCGGCAAGGGTCTTGTCGTGGGGCGCTGTCGTCCCCGGCAAGGACCTTGCCGGGGGTCTGGTGGCCTTCCTCGGCAAGGATCCTGCCAAGGATCATTGTCTTCTAATCCTCATCTGATCTTGAGTGTTCCTTGTCTTCACAAAAATCTGCATGCCACCATGGAGGTGCCTCCTGAGCCCTGGCCCAACGTGGTGTTGGAGACAGTGGGCTCTAGGGTGGCTCGCTCTGTTGGTGTGGGGCGAGCTGCCCCGGCAAGGGTCTTGCCGGGGGAACCTGCTTTGTCCCTCTGCTCTCTGTGATCTTGGCCTTGGCGTTGCTCTGGTTATCTTGGGCCTCGGTCTTACCTTGGCTCACCTCCCCTATTCTCCTTGGTGTGACTATGGGTGCGGCTCCGACTGCCCGTGCACAGGTAAAGGGGTACAAAAGGGCGCCCCTCCTTTTGTACAACGACACCCCCCTCCACCATAATCCACCTCGATCGGTGCTTAGGCGAAGCCCTGCGTCGGTAGCAACATCATCACCGTCATCACGCCTGTCGGATGTGGGGTTCCGGCAAACCCTTGAGGTTCGAACACTGGGGTGCGCGCGAAGTCTTTCCCTCCTATCGATCTACGCCCTAGCTTGCTAAGATCTCGCGGATGAACTCGACGAACTCGCAACACAGAAAGACACGAGGTTTATACTGGTTCGGGCCACCGTTGTGGTGTAATACCCTACTCCAGTGTGGTGGTGTTGGATTGCCTCTAGGGCTGATGATGAACAGTACAAGGGAAGAACAGCCTCCTGAGGTTGAGGTGTTCTTGTGAGTAGTGTCGTGGTATTCTCACAGGGGGGGGGGGCGGGGGGTGAGGCGACAGATGCCACAAGGGCATTGTGTGTGGGTAAGACTGCTGCTGATAGGACCGGGAGCGGGTATGCGAGTAGCACGCGCTAGTTTACCCAGGTTCGGGGCTCTCCGGAGAGATAATACCCCTACTCCTGCATGTGTGTATCTGTAGTATATCTGGTACAGAGTTGCTCCTGGAGCTGTATCTGAGATCAGTGCCAAGTGCATCTGATCTGGTATATGCATGCGTATGGGGCACGCTAGTGGCCGGCCATGCTCATGGCCGTGAACATATGGGTGCTCACGTGTGAGTGTGTGTGAGAGTGAGTCCATCCTCTTGGATGGATGGATGGATGGCTATATATACTGTGGAGCTAGCTTACTATCTATGCTATGTGGTGGTATGGGAGCAAGGCATGGTGCATGTCATGCTTGTCCCCTGGGTCACTTCATAAATAGTGCCAGGGGACAAGTGACACTATACATGATGGCTGGGGTGACACGTGAATAGTGCTCGGGTACGACCGTGTCGTCGGTGTCTTGTCGGTGTCGAGTCGTGCTGGAGCCGGCAACCGGCTAGTTGGTGCAGTCGGCAGCCGGCAGTCGGCCAGGCAGAGCAGTCGGACGGGGAGCCGGCAGGAGCAGCCGGGCAGTCGGACTGAGGGGCTTTGCTAGCCCCGATGTCTTGAAATATTGTCTTGCCGTCTTCGGGATACCCGTGGCCAATTACTCCGACAGTAGCCCCCAAGCCTCCGGGCAACTTGGCAAAGTTGGGCGGAGGTTTTTTGGCGGGTGTTTCATGGAAATGATCACGCAAAAGACAAAGTTAGTCCACGCAGATATATCAAATGATTGCTTTTAGCACTTCAAGTTTTATGCGGAGGGTGCTGACTCGGTTTCGTCCGAGCCCCCTTCAATCTTTTTCATGTTCCCTCCACTTTTTGGCTTGCTCTCGCTTGCCGGACAGCCGCTCTGTGGTCTGTGGCTGAGAGTGGGCCGCGGAGTGGAGTGTACAATACTCAGACTCTGGGAGCGAATTTAACCGAGCAGATACTCATAAAGAAAACGGCCGGGTCGCCTGAACCGTCTTTCTTCCCGGACGTTTTTCGCGTGGGTGGCCTCCAGCGTTCACTCTTGCTAGCCGGACAGCCGCTCTGCGGTCTGTGACTAAGAGTGGGCCTTTGGTACCACGCACGCTACTAAGCCGTCTGCGGGAACAAACGTCTCAGGCCAAGCGGCCAGCCCCCGGGCCAACTCTGGCTGACGCCGAGGCGAACAGTGATGTAACTGTAATGAAATGCGGAGATAGCCCCCGAGCATCGCTCGTGGTTATCCGTTCTCTCGCGGTGAAAAAATATGCGGGTGAGGAGCTCACATTGGTTTTCATGTAGCCGAGGCGGAGTTTGCCGAAGACAGCCGGCGAGGCTCGGCGCTCGCGGAGCGCACCGGCGCACCCGCTGGGTGTTGCCTTCGAGCCCCCGGGTGCTCGAAGGGGGTTCCCGGCCGGTCAGGCTCGACCGGCCAGGCGGCGAGGCGTCTTGCAGCGCCCTTTTTCTTCTTCTGCCGGCTGCTGGCAGCCGGACGAAACTCTTCTCTTGTCTACGATCTTCCGTGGGGGCGCGCCAGCGCACCCACTGGGTGTAGCCCCCGAGATTCGGGCCGACTGCTGAGCAGTCGGGCCAGATCTTCCGGCAACTACTTTGTCTTCTTTCCTCGCGGGGGCGCGTCAGCGCACCCGCTGGGTGTAGCCCCCAAGATTCGGGCCGACTGCTGAGCAGTCGGGCCGGATCTCCCGGCGACTACTTTGTCTTCTTCTTCCTCGCGGGGGCGCGTCAGCGCACCCGCTGGGTGTAGCCCCCGAGATTCGGGCCGACTGCTGAGCAGTCAGGCCGGATCTCCCGGCGACTACTTTGTCTTCTTCTTCTCCGCGGGGGCGCGTCAGCGCACCCGCTGGGTGTGCCATCGGAGCAGGAGGCAGACCAGCCGGCTTGGCACTACCGACAGCGTGGGTCACGACTGACCGTCCGAGTGGCG
This sequence comes from Triticum aestivum, assembly GCF_018294505.1. Lineage (NCBI taxonomy): Eukaryota > Viridiplantae > Streptophyta > Magnoliopsida > Poales > Poaceae > Triticum > Triticum aestivum. Next base: position 507,624,776 of record NC_057814.1, read on the forward strand.
AAGCAGGCGGACGAATCATCCAGACGGGTGTTTCTTTTCTTCTCTTTATCCCAGCCGACTTCTTTCTCTCTCTTTTTTTGGGCAGTCGGCCCTTTTCTTCTAGCCGGCGCTATTTCTTCTTTCTCTTCTTGGGCGGCCAGCCCTGCGAGGGCGCCAGTCGGCGCGAGGTGGACGGGCACGCGGACGCCGGCTGGAGCGGCAAGCTGGCTGCACGCGTGGACGTCGGCTGGAGCAACGAGTCTGCCAAGGTGGCGGGAGCTGGCCAAGGCGGCGCGGGGCGGCCGGCCAAAGCATCGCGACCCGGCAGTCGGCGCGGGAGGCCGGGACAGGGCCGTAGCCGGCGCGGCGTGGTCGGAGCCAGCCCGCATGGGGGCTGGGGCGAAGCAGGGCGGCTGGG